>NC_090376.1:7164591-7206591 GCF_036365525.1 Heterodontus francisci
AGTATTAGAATTGGCAAGTCATGCTGCAGCTGTACAGAACTTTAGTTAGGCCACACTTAGAATATTGCGTGCAATTCTGGTCGCCACACTACCAGAAGGACGAGGAGGCTTTGGAGAGGGTACAGAGGAGGTTTACCAGGATGTGGCCTGGTCTGGAGGGCATTAGCTATGAGGAGAGGTTGGATAAACTCGGATTGTTTTCACTGGAACGACGGAGGTGGAGGGGCGACATGATAGAGGTTTACAAAGTTATGAGCGGCATGGACAGAGTGGATAGTCAGAAGCTTTTTCCCAGTGTGGAAGAGTCAGTTACTAGGGGACATAGGTTTAAGGTGAGAGGGGCAAAGTTTAGAGGGGATGTGCGAGGCAAGTTCTTTACACAGAGGTTGGGGAGTGCCTGGAACTTGTTGCCGGGGGAAGTGGTGGAAGCAGGTACGATAGCGACGTTTAAGAGGCATCTTGATAAATACATGAATAGGATGGGAATAGAGGGATACGGTCCCCGGAAGTGCAGAAGGTGTTAGTTTAGGCAGGCATCAAGATCGGCGCAGGCTTGGAGGGCCGAATGGCCTGTTCCTGTGCTGAACTGTTCTTTGTTCTTTTGTTTGTTCTATTCATTCGTGAGATGTGGGCGTCGCTGGCTAGGCCAGCATTTATTGCCCATCCCTAATTACCCTTGAGGAGGTGGTGGTGCCCCCTTCTTGAGCTGCTGCTGTCCATCAGGGGTAGGTACTGTGAAGGAATCTGGTCACAATGAGGGGTTATAAGGTTAAAGGAATTATTTTCCTATGAATGAGGGATTAAAAAAGCGTTCATCTCCCCAAAAAGGTGAAAAAAAGAGTCAGCTCTATAATACAAAACGGACATACCTCTGTGTTCAAAAGCTTGCCTTACCTTAGATCCAATAAAGGCAGCTTCTGATGAGGCATATTCGCCCCCAAATGTCAAAAGCCTCACCACGTGGTAAAATATTGATAACATAGCTTTCATGACAGTTTGCAAAACTATCACAGTGTGATAGTTGATGAGATGGTTTTATGCTGATAGCCCTAAACCACCATTAACTGATTTTTTTTGACAAAGCTAACCAAACCCAAAAACTGAGTTATAATCTTGAAACACAGATGAAACACAATGGAAAAATTGACCATCACAAGGCTTGCAGCTTGGCCTTTCTTAGGAATCAAAGAGGGCGGACCTTACCTAGAAATTAAATTATAGAGCCTTTCTTAGGAATCAAAGTGGGCAGACCTTACCTAGAAATGAACAGTTATACAGCCTTATTTGGGAAATAATGGGGGACAAATTTACTTACAGTTGAGGTCACACCGCCATATGTAAGAAATGAGTTATGCAACTTGAAAAAACAATATAAATACTGGAAGCACATATTGGATTTTTAGATTGGTTGGACTTGCTCCAAAATCCCTTATGGTAAAGCTACAACGATTGCAGTGAGATAATGATAGCTCTGCCTGCACTGGGACAGAGGTATCTCACTAATTCTGTAGTCTTCTTCTCGGGGATTTAAGATAAATGTTACTTTAATAATTGATGGATGTTAAATATTTTACTGTAACAATATTTAGATTTAAAAATTTCTCTGAGAAACAAGATTGCACTTTCTATCTTTTCCTAGAACTATTAATGTTGCATTTGACTCTCTCCAACTGTGAATTGCATGTTGGGTTCATTAATAAACATTTAAATAATTATAATTTATATTGTCTCACATAGCCTTCTGATTCATGAACCTGTCTCTGTACACTGTTTCCTGTGGAGGTACATTACGGAGGAGAGATTCCTGGACCCTCATAATATCCAGATTATTATAATCTGGCTGAAACTTGTTAAAAAGGTTATCTGGAAGATGGTAATATTCTCAGCTGGAACCTTTCCTTTAGGGAGAGTTAGATCAGTCCATCAGACCCATTCAAGTGTATTCGGGATCTGTCTTTCTCAACCTTCAGTTGAGAGTCGTCATCCAAGAAGTGCGCCTGGTCCAGAATCGCCCAAAAAGGGGCTAGGATTACAATCCACTACAATACATCCACAGTGCTGTGAGGGAGGGAGTTCCAGGATTTTGATCCAGTGACAGTGAAGGAACGGCAATATAGTTCGAAGTCAGGATGGTGTGTGGCTTGGAGAGAAACTTACTGAGGGAACGCTGCACTGTTGGAGGTAAAGAAAAGAAAGACTTGCATTTATATAACACCTTTCATGCCTCAGGACGTCCCAGAGTGCTTGAAGTACTTTTCAAGTGTGGTCACTGTTAGAATGTGGCTTCGGCCAATAATTATCCCTGAATCAACATCACTAACAGCTAACAACTAATCTCTTATGTCTCGGAGTGTGACCTCAACTGTAAGTAAGTTCGCTCCCCCTTTATTTCCCAAATATAAACAAGAAATGCTGGAACCACTCAGCAGGTCTGGCAGCGTCTGTGGAAAGAGAAGCAGAGTTAACGTTTCGGGTCAGTGACCCTTCATCGGAACTGACAAATATTTAAAATGTCACAGGTTATAAGCAAGTGAGGTGGGGGGTGGGGCAAGAGATAACAAAGGAGGTCTAGATTGGACCAGGCCACATAGCTGACCAAAAGGTCACGGAGCAAAGGCAAACAATATGTTAATGGTGTGTTGAAAGACAAAGCATTAGTACAGATTAGCTGTTAATACACTGAATATTGAACAGCAGCAAGTGCAAACATGAAAAAAAACAGTGGGTAAGCAAACTGAACAAACGAAGATGAAACGAAAAAAATGCACAAAAAAAGATTGTAAAAAAGAATGTAAAAAAAAAAGGAAGAAAAAATAACTAAAAATGAAAGTAAAATGGGGGGCTGTCATGCTCTGAAATTATTGAACTCAATGTTCAGTCCGGCAGGCTGTAGTGTGCCTAATCGGTAGATGAGATGCTGTTCTTCAAGCTTGCGTTGTATAACTGTTATCTGGTCATTTTATCACATTGCTGTTTGTGGGATCTTGCTGTGTTCAAATTGGCTGCTGCGATTCCTACAACAGCGACTAGACTTTTTCTGTAAAGTGCTTTGGGACATTCTGATGTTGTGAAAGGTGCTATAGAAATGCCATTTCTTACTTCCTTGAGTGTTAGCTTGTAAGTTAGTGGAGAAGGGGAACTCTGAGTGAGGTGTCGGCGAGACATCGGCTGTCTCAATTTCTCTGCCCCCTTCACTCACTCTAACCTGTCTCCCTCTGAACTTGAGGCACTCCGTTCTCTCAGGTCTAACCCTGACATTGTCATCAAACCTGCAGATAAGGGTGGTGCTGTTGTTGTATGGTGTACCGACCTCTACCTTTGCAGAGGCTCAGTGTCAACTCTCAGACACTTCTTCCTACCTCCCTATGGACCATGACCCCATCACTGAACATCAAGCTACTGTCCACAGGACTGTCACTGACCTCATCTCCTCTGGAGATCTTCCCTCTACAGCTTCCAACCTCATAGTCCCACAACCCCAGACAGCCCGCTTCTACCTCCTTCCCAAAATCCACAAACAGGGCTGTCTTGGCAGACCCATTGTGTCAGCCTGCTCCTGCCCCACTGAACTTATTTCTTCCTATCTAGACTCTATCTTTTCTCCGCTGGTCCAGTCTCTTTCCACCTACATCCGTGACACTTATGACGCCCTACGTCATTTTGATAATTTCCCGTTTCCTGGCCCCAACCGCCTCCTCTTCACTATGGACTCCCAATCTCTCTACACCTCCATCCCCCACCAGGACGGTTTGAGGGCTCTCCGTTTCTTCCTTGAACAGAGGCCCACCCAGTCCCCATCCACCACCACCCTCTTCCGCCTGGCTGAACTTGTTCTCACATTGAACAACTTCTCCTTCAACTCCACTCACTTCCTTCAAGTAAAAGGTGTTGCTATGGGTACCCGCATGGGTCCTAGTTATGCCTGTCTTTTTGTGGGATATGTCAAACATTCCTTGTTCCAGTCCTACTCAGGCCCCCTCCCCCAACTCTTTTTCATCGATGACTGTATTGGTGCCGTTTCCTGCTTCTACCCGGAACTAGAAAACTTCATCAACTTTGCTTCTAATTTCTACCCTTCTCTCACCTTCACATGGTCCGTCTCTGACACTGCCCTTCCCTTCCTCGACTTCTCTGTCTCCATCTCTGGGGATAGGTTGTCTACCAATATCCATTATAAGCCCACCGACTCCCACAGCTACCTCGACTACACTTCTTCACACCCTACCTCCTGTAAGGACTCCATTCCATTCTCCCAGTTTCTCTGTCTCCGATGCATCTGCTCTGATGATGCTACCTTCCATGACAGCGCCTCTGATATGTCTTCCTTTATCCTCAACCGAGGATTTCCCCCCTCTGTGGTTGACAGGGCTCTCAACCGTGTCCGGCCCATTTCCTGCACCTCTATCCTCACCCCTTCCCCTCCCTCCCAGAACCACGACAGGGTTCCCCTTGTCCTCACTTTCCACCCCACCAGCCTCCAGATCCAAAGGATCATCCTCCGCCACTTCTGCCACCTCCAGCGTGATGCCACTACTAAACGCATCTTCCCCTCCCTGCCCCTGTCAGCATTCCGAAGGGATCGTTCCCTCCGTAACACCCTGGTCCACTCCTCCATTACCCCCACCACCTCGTCCCCGTCCCAGGGCACCTTCCCATGCAATCGCAGGAAGTGTAATACCTGCCCATTTACTTCCTCTGTCCTCACTATCCAAGGCCCCAAACACTCCTTTCAGATGAAGCAGCGATTTACTTGTACTTCTTTCAATGTAGTATACTGTATTCGCTACTCACAATGTCGTCTTCTCTACATTGGGGAGACTAAACGGAGACTGGGTGACTGCTTAGCAGAACACATCTGCTCAGTCTGCAAGCAGGACCCTGAGCTTCCGGTTGCTCGTCATTTCAACACTTCCCCCCTGCTCTCTTGCTCACATCTCTGTCCTGGGATTGCTGCAGTGTTCCAGTGAACATCAACGCAAGCTCGAGGAACAGCATCTCATCTACCGATTAGGCACACTACAGCCTGCCGGACTGAACATTGAGTTCAATAATTTCAGAGCATGACGGGCCCCCCTTTTTATGTTTAGTTATTTTTTCTTTTTTATTTTATTTTAGTTTGTTCAGTTTGTTTCTACTGGACCCACCCACTGTTTTTTTTAAAATTTTGGTGTTTGGAGTGCTTTGTGCTTTACAGTCTATTCACACCCTTTCTGCACTAACGCTTTGTCTTTCACCACACCATTAACATATCGTTTGCCTTTGCTCCATGACCTTCTGGTCAGTTATTCTGTGTGACCTTGTCCTATCAGCACATTCTCTTTTGTTATCTCTTGCCCCACCCCCCGCTTTACTTGCTTAAAACTTTTTACATTTCTGGCTCTTGTCAGTTCTGGTGAAGGGTCACTGACCTGAAACGTTAACTTTGCTTCTCTCTCCACAGATACTGCCAGACCTGCTGAGTATTTCCTGCATTTCTTGTTTTTATATCTGAGTGAGGTTGTGAGTTTCCCAGTTTTGAGGTTGTGGGAAATTGAAGATTGAGTTAGATCAGGAAGTTGTGTGGTATATCTTGATTTCAACTCCGTGAGGACGCCGACATCAACAGTAACGGATATATTTACTGATGGAGGTTATTATTTCACATTCCACAGGGGAACATCGAGCCCTGGGCCCAGGAATTTCTAAAATACGCAGTCTGAAGATGGACAAGAAAGTCTGGACTGAACAGATGATTAAGGTATATTAAAATGCAGAAATGCAGCTTTGTTTTTTATTCTTTCTCAGAATAGCATTGCCAAGATCAGCATTTATTGCCCATCTCTAATTGCTGTTGAGAAGGTGGTGGTGAGCTGCCTTCTTGAACCGCTGCAGTCCATGTGGGGTAGGTGCACCCACAGTGCTGTTAGGAAGGGAGTTCCAGGATTTTGACCCAGTTCCAAGTCAGGATGGTGTGTGACTTGGAGGGGAACTTGCAGGTGGTGGTGTTCCCATGTATCTGCTGCCCTTGTCCTTCTAGGTGGTAGAGATCGCGGGTTTGGAAGGTGCTGTCTAAGGAGCCTTGGTGCATTTCTGCAGTGCATCTTGTAGATGGTACACACTGCTGCTACTGTGCGTCAGTGGTGGAGGGAGTGAATGTTGAAGGTGGTGGATGGGGATACGTCCGGAGGCCCACCTTGTCCAGGTGACCTCGGCCCATTGAGTCAATCCAGGTAGATTATGATGGTGGAATTCATAACCTTCAGAAGTTTTAACTGCTGGTCCCCAGCTGTGAAGAATTTTCTGTTGGAAGGACAGAATTTGCACCAGTATTGTGTCTTGTGTTGGTTCTGATTTTCAGTTTTATGCTAAATGTGCTACTTAGAATTATAGAATCATACAGCATAGTATCAGCCCATTGTGTCTGTGCTAGCCTTTGGAAGAGATATCCAATTAATCCCACTCCCCCCTGCTCTTTCCCCATAACCCTGCAAATTTTCCCATCAACTATTTATCCAATTCCCCTTGTGAAAGTTACTATTGAATCTGCTTTCTCCGCCCTTTCAGGCAGCAAGTTCCAGATCACAACAACTCACTGCGTTAAAAAAAAAAATCTCACCTTGGTGTGTCTGTATTGGACCACATCCAGATCGTCCTGTGATCTTAGCTCTGCACCTTAGGAAGGATTGCATCGTAGATTCACCAGAATGATAGCTGGACATCAGGGGTTAAGTTACAAGGGGCGATTAAATGCTCTAGGATTGTATTCCCCAGAAATTAGAAGATTAAGGGGTGATTTCATTGAAACTTTCAAGATATGAAGGGGAACTGTTAGGGTAGGTAGAGAGAAACCATTTCCGCTGGTCGGGGAGTCTAGGACGAGGGGGCAGAGTCTAAAAATTAAAGCCAGATCTTTCAGGAGTGAAATTAGGAAACTCTTCTGCACACAGGGTGGTAGAAGTTTGGAACTCTCTTCTGCAAACAGCAATTGATGTTAGATCGAATGTTAATTTTAAATCTGAGATTGATCAATTTTCTTTAACCAAAGACATTAAGGGATATGAGGCAATGATGGGTAGATGGAGTGAGGTCGCAGATCAAAGTGGAATCGGGGTTTAAATAGCTTCATCCTCCAATGTCCATTCTGACAATGCAGGAGATTTTCAGTTTGACATCACTGGAGGTGATGAGTGGGCAACCAATCAGCAATGGCCTGTTCGACACTGGGGTGGAAGTTGAAACTTTACCCTAACAAGTCCAGGTGAGCTGTTGCATATCAAAGGGTCTGGCCATTATCAGCACGTCCAATTCCGAGCTTTCCAACCCCCTCTAAAAGAGGAATTTCTAGATAAGAAAAGACCAAGGGTCCATCTCATACAACATTCCAGTGCAGTACTGAGGGAGTGCCGCTTTGCCAGGGTCAGTACTGAGGGAGTGCCGCCTTGCCAGGGTCAGTACTGAGGGAGTGCCGCACTGTCAGGGTCAGTACTGAGGGAGTGCCGCACTGTCAGGGTCAGTACTGAGGGAGTGCCGCACTGTCAGGGTCAGTACTGAGGGAGTGCCGCACTGTCAGGGTCAGTACTGAGGGAGTGCCGCACTGTCAGGGTCAGTACTGAGGGAGTGCCGCCTTGCCAGGGTCAGTACTGAGGGAGTGCCGCCTTGCCAGGGTCAGTACTGAGGGAGTGCCGCACTGTCAGGGTCAGTACTGAGGGAGTGCCGCACTGTCAGGGTCAGTACTGAGGGAGTGCCGCACTGTCAGGGTCAGTACTGAGGGAGTGCCGCACTGTCAGGGTCAGTACTGAGGGAGTGCCGCACTGTCAGGGTCAGTACTGAGGGAGTGCCGCACTGTCAGGGTCAGTACTGAGGGAGCGCCGCACTGTCAGGGTCAGTACTGAGGGAGCGCCGCACTGTCAGGGTCAGTACTGAGGGAGTGCCGCACTGTCAGGGTCAGTACTGAGGGAGTGCCGCACTGTCAGGGTCAGTACTGAGTGAGCGCTGCACTGATAGAGGGTCAGCACTGAGGGAGTGCTGCACTGTCAGGGTCAGCACTGAGGGAGTGCTGCACTGTCAGGGTCAGCACTGAGGGAGTGCTGCACTGTCAGGGTCAGCACTGAGGGAGTGCTGCACTGTCAGGGTCAGCACTGAGGGAGTGCTGCACTGTCAGGGTCAGCACTGAGGGAGTGCTGCACTGTCAGGGTCAGCACTGAGGGAGTGCTGCACTGTCAGGGTCAGCACTGAGGGAGTGCTGCACTGTCAGGGTCAGCACTGAGGGAGTGCTGCACTGTCAGGGTCAGCACTGAGGGAGTGCTGCACTGTCAGGGTCAGCACTGAGGGAGTGCTGCACTGACGGAGGGTCAGTACTGAGTGAGCGCTGCACTGATGGAGGGTCAGCACTGAGGGAGTGCTGCACTGTCGGAGGGTCAGTACTGAGGGAGCGCTGCACTGTCAGGGTCACTACTGAGTGAGCGCTGCACGGATGGAGGGTCAGCACTGAGGGAGTGCTGCACTGTCAGGGTCAGCACTGAGGGAGTGCTGCACTGTCAGGGTCAGCACTGAGTGAGCGCTGCACTGATGGTGGGTCAGCACTGAGGGAGTGCTGCACTGTCGGAGGGTCAGCACTGAGGGAGTGCTGCACTGTCAGGGTCAGCACTGAGGGAGTGCTGCACTGTCAGGGTCAGCACTGAGGGAGTGCTGCACTGTCAGGGTCAGCACTGAGGGAGTGCTGCACTGTCAGGGTCAGCACTGAGGGAGTGCTGCACTGACGGAGGGTCAGCACTGAGGGAGTGCTGCACTGACGGAGGGTCAGCACTGAGGGAGTGCTGCTTTGTCAGGGTCAGTACTGAGGGAGCGCCGCACTGTCAGGGTCAGTACTGAGGGAGCGCCGCACTGTCAGGGTCAGTACTGAGGGAGCGCCGCACTGTCAGGGTCAGTACTGAGGGAGCGCCGCACTGTCAGGGTCAGTACTGAGGGAGCGCCGCACTGTCAGGGTCAGTACTGAGGGAGCGCCGCACTGTCAGGGTCAGTACTGAGGGAGCGCCGCACTGTCAGGGTCAGTACTGATTGAGCGCTGCACTGATGGAGGGTCAGTACTGAGGGAGTGCCGCACTGTCAGGGTCAGTACTGAGGGAGCGCTGCACTGTCAGGGTCAGTACTGAGTGAGCGCTGCACTGATGGAGGGTCAGCACTGAGGGAGTGCTGCACTGTCGGAGGGTCAGTACTGAGGGAGCGCTGCACTGTCAGGGTCACTACTGAGTGAGCGCTGCACGGATGGAGGGTCAGCACTGAGGGAGTGCTGCACTGTCAGGGTCAGCACTGAGGGAGTGCTGCACTGTCAGGGTCAGCACTGAGGGAGTGCTGCACTGTCAGGGTCAGCACTGAGTGAGCGCTGCACTGATGGTGGGTCAGCACTGAGGGAGTGCTGCACTGTCAGGGTCAGCACTGAGGGAGTGCTGCACTGTCAGGGTCAGCACTGAGGGAGTGCTGCACTGACGGAGGGTCAGCACTGAGGGAGTGCTGCACTGTCGGAGGTGCCATCTTTCGAGTGAAATGTTAAACCAAGGCCCTGTCTGCCCCCTCAGGTGGACCTAAAATATCCCACAGCTGCTAATTAGAAGAAGGGAAAGGGGGTTCTTCCAAGTGTCCTGAACCAACAAACCTTCCTCACCCAATAACCAGAGTGAAGATGAATGCTGTTTCATCTCATTGTTGTTTTTGGGATCTTGCTGTGTGCAAATTGGTTTGCCTACAAAACAAAAGTAACTGCATTTGAAAAGTGGTTAATTTGCACTGTGGGGGATGGCCTGGGGATGTGGACGCTGCTATATAAATGCATGTCCTTTTTCTCTTTCATATTCTGGCCATTTGGCTTCTCAGAATTAAATAGTGGTTTTAGTCTGTGTGCAGTGTGAGTTGCCCTGTTTTCGTTGTGAGGGACTGCGTATCAGATGAAGTTAGGTTTGCGGAATTGGGATAATTGGGAACATTTCAATATTGCTACACAGGATGGAAGGAGCTTTTTGCTGGGTTTGAGTTTTGATCGTTTTGGATTAGCGCTGGGATTGACTCTTTCCCCTTCCCGTCCCTCCTTTCAACAGATGTTCCAGTGCATCAACAATCGAAAAGCCAATCAGTTTTGGGCAGCCAATGTCCCTCCCAGCGAGGCCATCCATGAATCCAGCAGCTGCCAGGAGCGTAAGCGGTTCATCAGCGCCAAGTTCAGGGAGGGGAAGTACCGCAAATACCATCTACTGTTTGGGAACCAGGAGGAACTCAACAAGGTAATGGGTGAACATGCATTCGTAGGAACAAAGGAATTAGGAGCAGGAGTAGGCCATTCAGCCCCTTGAGCCTGCTCTGCTGTTTGATAAGATCATGCCTCATCTGATTTTGGCATCAACTCTATCTACCCGCTATAATCTTTGACTCCCTTGTCAATCAAGAATCTAACTAACTCAACCTTAAAAATATTCAATGACCCTGCCTCCATTGCTCTCCTGTGGAGAGAATTCCACAGCCTAACAACCATCTGAGAAAACATTTCTCCTCATCTCCATCTTAAATGGGAGACCCCTTATTGTTAAACTGTGTCCCCTAGGTCTAGTCTCTCCAACAAGGGGAAACATCCTCTCAGTATCCATCCTGTCAAGTCCCCTCAGGATCTTATATGTTTCAATAAGATCACACCTCTAATTCTTCTCAACTCCAATGGATATAGACCCAACCTGTCCAAACATTCTTCATAGACAACCCCTTTGTCCCAGGAATCAGTCGCGTGAACCTTCTCTGAATTGCTTCTAATGCAATTATATACTTCCTTAAGTAAGGAGACCAAAACTATACACAGTACTCCAGATGTGGTCTCACCAGCGCCCTGTACAAGTGTAGCAAAACATCTCTACTTTTATATTCCATTCGTCTTGCAATAAATGACAACATTCCATCTGCCTTCCTAATCACTTGCTGTACCTGCATACTAACTTCTTGTGAATCATGTACCAGGAGATCCACATCCGAGTTCTGCAATCTCTCTCCATTTAAATAATATACAGCTTTTCTATTTTTCTGGCCAAAGTGGACAATTTCACATTTTCCCACATTATACTCCATTTGCCAGATCTTTGCCCACTCACTTAACCTATCTATATCCCTTTGCAGACTCCTTATATCCTCCTCACAATTTACTTTCCCACCTATCTTTGCCAACATAAAATTTAGCTACCATATACTCAGTCCCTTCATCCAAGTCATTGATAGAGATTGTAAACAGTTGAGGCTCCAGCACTGGTCCCTGTGGCACTCCATTAGTTACAGCTTGCCAGCCTGTAAATGCCCATTTATCCCTAATCTCTGCTTCCCGTTTGCTAATGAAACCTTTATCCATGTTGTTAGGACCACGATTGAGGGGTTTGAGTGGTTCCCACTGTTCAACTCCCACCTGACCACAGCAAGTGTTTTCTTTTCAAATTAGGGTTTAACCGTTTTGTATTCTGTTTGTCAAAGAAACCGACAGCAACAGATCTTCTTGTAGGTTTAAACAGAAAATTAATTATTTATTGATGTATGCACCTTAACCTGAAATTGTCCCAACTACATCCACACACACACACACACACACACACACACACACACACACACACACACACACACACACAAAAAGGGTGAATGGTTGTAAGTGGGGGTAGGTTTCGGGGAGTCACGGTAATTCTCTGTTGAATTCGCTTGGAAGTCAAGTTCTCGTTGGTTGCAGGCGTAAGGTGTTTGTCAGTTTCTCTCTTGGTTGAAAGTTCAGTTGAAGACAGAGGATCACTTCTAAGTCACAGCTGTATAAGGACTGCTGTAGACTTCTAGAGCAGGGCGCGTCCCTTCTGGCTTACTGGATTCCTCCCGGCCCCTTAGCTGAAATAATGGTGTGTTCCATCTTGTCTCTGCTGGGAGACGGGGATTTTCTTCCCTGTGGTGATCAAAAATGTCCTAGGATGTGGCTATTTCACACCTTCTTTGTTTCAGAAGAGCCCATTCAACTCAAGGGTCTCTTGATGGGTTCAGGGTGGGGGCAATTGACACCTCTTAGCTTTGAAGGTATTCTTTTGTTCGTACCAGCTAACAGACAGTTGAATATACAAAACCAGGTCTTTTAACTTTCGGTGGCCATTTTGGAGCACAATGTTCACTTTTTAAAAGACAAAGTCAATTTTTATAACTCATCAGTTTTAATCCATAATTTTTCATAGTCATACTTCTTGTAAATGTGACAATGCTAATATGTTACCCCCTACATCATGAGCTCTTATCTTGTGTAGTAACCTTTGATGTGGCATGTTATCAAATGCCTTTTGGAAATCCAAGTATACCACATCTACAGGTTCCCCTTTATCCACATTGCTTGTTACTTTCTCCAAGAACTATGTTTACTGATGATACAAAGCCCGGTGGAAAGGTAAGCTGCGTGGAGGATGCAGAGAGGCTGCAAAGAGATATAGACAGGTTTAGTGAGTGGGCAACAAGATGGAGTATGATGTAGGGAAGTGTGAGGTGATTTAGTTTGGTAATAAGAATATTTTTAAAAAGGCATGAAACTTGTAAATGTTGATGTTCAGAGGGAGTTGGGGGTACTCGTACAAGGAATGCAGAAAGTTAACATGCAAGTACAGCAGGTAATTAGGAAGGCAGTTGGCATGTATTGCAAGAAGCTTGAGGTACAGGAATAAAGAAGTATTGCTACAGTTGTACAGGGTTTTGGTGAGACCACATCTGGAGTACTGTGTGCAGTTTTGGTCTCCACATTTAAGAAAGGATATACTTGCATTGGAGGTGGTGCAGTGAATGTTGATTGGTCCCCGGGATGAGGGGGTTGTCCTATGATGAGAGGCTGAGTAAATTGGGCTTGTATTCTCTGGAGTTTAGATGAATGAAAAGCAATTTCTTTGAAGCATACTAGATTCTGAAGGGGCTGGATAGGGTAGACACTGAGAGATTATTCCCGCTGGTCAGAGAATCTAAAATGCGGGGGCACAGTCTCAGGATAGGGGGCCTGAAATGAGGAGGAATGACTTCACTCAAAGGGTTGTGAATCTTTGGAATTCTCTACCGCAGAGGGTTGTGGATGCTCCATCGTTGAATACATTTAAGGCTGGGATAGATCGATTTTTGGTCTCGCAGGGAACCAAGGAATATGGCTAGCGGATGGAATGTGGAATTGAAGCCTACGATCAGCTATGATTGTATTGAATGGCGGAGCAGGCTCGATGGGTCATATGGTCTACTCCTGGGCCTGTTTCTTGTGTTGAGCTCTAATAAATTGGTCAAACACGATTTCCCTTTCATAAAAGGTGGTGCAGTGGTTAGCACTGCAGCCTCACAGCTCCAGGGACCCGGGTTCTATTCTGGGTACTGCCTGTGTGGAGTTTGCAAGTTCTCCCTGTGTCTGCGTGGGTTTTCTCCGGGTGCTCCGGTTTCCTCCCACAAGCCAAAAAGACTTGCAGGTTGGTAGGTAAATTGGCCATTATAAATTGTCACTAGTATAGGTAGGTGGTAGGGAAATATAGGGACAGGTGGGGATGTTTGGTAGGAATATGGGATTAGTGTAGGATTAGTATAAATGGGTGGTTGATGGTCGGCACAGACTCGGTGGGCCGAAGGGCCTGTTTCAGTGCTGTATCTCTAATCAAAACCATATAGACTCTGCCTGATTGTAAATCTGTTAATTGTATATCAATTGTTTGATTGTATGCAGGTGGAGAGTGTTAATGGGGGTTTTACTTGAGCACTTATAAGCAGGCACTCAGTGAGACTGGTGGAGAGTTTGAATGAGGAACTAGATGTTTGTAATCCTTGTATCCTGTACAATAAATGTGAAACTAAGTAAAGATAGGCTCCAGCATTATCCTTCCATAACAAGCTTTCTGGAGTTTAACACTGGTTGCATGAAGATTTTCTAAGTGCCCTGCTATAACCTCCTTAATAATAGATTCTAGCATTTTCCCTATGACAGATTTTAAGCAAACCAGCCTGTAGTTTCCTACATTCTGTCTCCCTCCTTTCTTGAATGGAGGAATTACATTCGCTATTTTCCAATCTGATGGGGCTTTTACAGAATCTAGGGAATTTTGGAAAATTACAACCTTGGTGTTTATCCAAGGGACTCTCCTGGGTCCAGGGTGGCGATGGGACCCTTGTGGTAGTAGCTCTGTTCATCCTGGATTGGGAATTCATGTTACTGTGTTGTGCCCAGTGGGGATGATGTGTTTTTCTGATACTGGATGCTGCAGTCTGAGGTATTTGAACAATGAATCTTGCTGAGGGTTTGATAATTTGAAGGTGGTCTGTTGGAGAGGATCCTGGGTAATTGTCACAGCTGCAAAATATTAGTTCACGGTTTCTGAAAGTAATTTTAAAAAAAACACTGTCTGTTGTTCCTTCCAAGAAAGTAAACTGGAAAGAATGACTAAAATGCCAGAGGCCGTGATTGCATTGGTCGAGCCTGCATCAACTTTTGGCTTTTTCCTCAGTGACCCACGCCCTCCGAAAGATTTCTTTACCTGTAATCTCTGATCATTTATTACTCTCTGTTGAAGTATCTGTTTAGCCTTTGACCTGCTCAAGGCAGCCTAGCAAAGGAAAGAGTGTTTAGGAATTGGAACAAACCGGGTTAACAGGCTATTGTCTCCTTGGCTAATAGCACTGGACTGTGTGAGGGGCAGTGCCGCAGGAATGGCGCACTGTTGGATGTGTGACATCCACTGCAAGGACTTGAAATCGCATGGGTTTTTACTGCTCAGGTTCGAACCGTGTTCGCTGTGAATCTGTTCAGTGCTTCACGTAATTTATTTGTATGCAGCTAGGGCGGGTTGATGGAGTTAAAGTGCAGATCGGCCATGATCTCATTGAATGACAGAACAGTCTGGAGGGGCTGAGTGGCCTCCTCCTGTTCCCCTCACTCTGATGCCTCTCTGAGGGTGCAGGGACTGCTCCCAAAAACCAGTTCATCGGAAACTTCCCTTTTCCCATTGAACAATAACGGAATCGCGTTTTCTTCACTTCAATTTCCTGTTTTTTTAATAAAGAAGTACTTTAATTGTTTACCTTTGACCTCACGCTGACTGACATAAAACTGGAGATATGTGAAGCTCCTTATCAATTTCTATGATGTCAGTCTCTGCTTTTTTATTCCGTAAATCACAGGAACTGCTCTACTGCTGTTTCCGCTCCACATAAGCACTGCCCCCGCCCATTTTCATCTCATCCGACCAGCATATCCTCCTATTCCTTTCTCCCCCATGTGTTTATCCAGTTTCCCCATAAATGTATCGAAACTATTACTATTCACCTCAACCACTCCCGGGAGCGAGTTCCACATTCTCACCACTCTCTGGGGAAAGAGGTTTCTCCTGAATTCCCCATTGGATTTATTAGTGACTGTCTGATACTGACGGCTCCTCGTTCTGGTCTGTCCACAAGTGAATTAGAATTAGAACATTACAGCGCAGTACAGGCCCTTCGCCCCTCGATGTTGCGCCGACCATCTGACCTACACTATTCCATTTTCATCCATATGTCTATCCAATGACCACTTAAATGCCCTTAAAGTTGGCGAGTCTACTACTGTTGCAGGCAGGGCGTTCCACGCCCCTACTACTCTCTGCGTAAAGAAACTACCTCTGACATCTGTCCTATATCTTTCACCCCTCAACTTAAAGCTATGTCCCCTCGTGTTTGCCATCATCATCCGAGGAAAAAGACTCTCACTTTCCACCCTATCTAACCCTCTGATTATCTTATATGTCTCTATTAAGTCACCTCTCCTCCTCCTTCCCTCTAACGAAAACAACCCCAAGTCCCTCAGCCTTTCCTCGTAAGACCTTCCCTCCATACCAGGCAACATCCTAGTAAATCTCCTCTGCACCCTTTCCAAAGCTTCCACATCCGTCCTATAATGCGGTGACCAGAACTGCACGCAATACTCAAGGTGCGGCCTCACCAGAGTTTTGTACAGCTGCATCATGACCTCGTGGCTCCGAAACTCGATCCCCCTACTAATAAAAGCTAACACACCATATGCCTTCTTAACAGCCCTATTAACCTGGGTAGCAACTTTCAGGGATTTATGTACCTGGACACCAAGATCTCTCTGCTCATCTACACTACCAAGAATCTTCCCATTAGCCCAGTACTCTGCATTGCTGTTACTCCTTCCAAAGTGAATCACCTCACACTTTTCCGCATTAAACTCCATTTGCCATCTCTCAGCCCAGCTCTGCAGCCTATCTATGTCCCTCTGTACCCTACAACACCCTTCGACACTATCCACAACTCCACCCACCTTCGTGTCATCCGCAAATTTACTAACCCACCCTTCTACACCCTCATCCAGGTCATTTATAAAAATGACAAACAGCAGTGGCCCCAAAACAGAACCTTGCGGTACACCACTAGTAACTAAACTCCAGGATGAACATTTGCCATCAACCACCACCCTCTGTCTTCTTTCAGCTAGCCAATTTCTGATCCAAAGCTCTAAATCACCTTCAACCCCATACTTCCGTATTTTCTGCAATAGCCTACCGTGGGAAACCTTATCAAACTCCTTACTGAAATCCATATACACCACATCCACGGCTTTATCCTCATCCACCTGTTTGGTCACCTTCTCGAAAAACTCAATAAGGTTTGTGAGGCACGACCTACCTTTCACAAAACCGTGCTGACTATCGCAAATGAACTTATTCTTTTCAAAATGATTATAAATCCTATCTCTTATAACCTTTTCCAACATTTTACCCACAACCGAAGTAAGGCTCACAGGTCTATAATTACCAGAGCTGTCTCTACTCCCCTTCTTGAACAAGGGGACAACATTTGCTATCCTCCAGTCTTCCGGCACTACTCCTGTCGACAATGACGACATAAAGATCAACAACAACGGCTCTGCAATCTCCTCCCTGGCTTCCCAGAGAATCCTAGGATAAATCCCATCTGGCCCAGGGGACTTATCTATTTTCACTCTTTCCAAAATTGCTAACACCTCCTCCTTGTGAATCTCAATCCCATCTAGCCTAGTAGGCTGTATCTCAGTAATCTCCTCGGCAACATTTTCTTTCTCTACTGTACATACTGACGAAAAATATTCATTTAACACTTCCCCTATCTCCTCTGATTCCGCACACAACTTCCCACTACTATCCTTGATTGGCCCTGTTCTAACTCTTATCATTCGTTTATTCCTGATATACCTATAGAAAGCCTTAGGGTTTTCTTTGATCCTATCCGCCAATGACTTCTCGTGTCCTCTCCTTGCTCTTCTTAGCCCTCCCTTTAGATCCTTCCTGGCTAGCTTGTAACTTTCAAGCGCCCTAACTGAGCCTTCACGTCTCATCCTAACATAAGCCGCCCTCTTCCTCTTGACAAGCGCTTCAACTTCTTGAGTAAACCACGGCTCCCTCGCTTGACAACTTCCTCCCTGCCTGACAGGTACATACTTATCAAGGACACGCATTAGCTGCTCCTTGAATAAGCTCCACATTTCATTTGTGCCCATCCCCTGCAGTTTCCTTCCCCATCCTACACATCCTAAATCTTGCCTAATCGCGTCATAATTTCCTTTCCCCCAGCTATAATTCTTGCCCTGCGGTATATACCTGTCCCTGCCCATCGCTAAGGTAAACCTAACCGAATTGTGATCACTATCGCCAAAGTGCTCACCTACATCTAAATCGAACACCTGGCCGGGTTCATTACCCAGTACCAAATCCAATGTGGCATCGCCCCTGGTTGGCCTGTCCACATACTGTGTCAGAAAACCCTCCTGCACACACTGGACAAAAACAGACCCATCTAAAGTACTCGAACTATAGTATTTCCAGTCGATATTTGGAAATTTAAAGTCCCCCATAACAACTACCCTGTTACTCTCGCCCCTGTCGAGAATCATCTTCGCTATCCTTTCCTCTACATCTCTGGAACTATTCGGAGGTCTATAGAAAACTCCCAACAGGGTGACCTCTCCTCTCCTGTTTCTAACCTCGGCCCATACTACCTCAGTAGACGAGTCCTCAAATGTCCTTTCTGCCGCTGTAATACTTTCCTTGATTAATAATGCCACACCCCCCCCCTCTTTTACCCTCTTCTCTGTTCTTACTGAAACATCTAAATCCCGGAAACATCTTTTCTACACCTACCCTATCAGACCCTTTCATAATCTTGAAGCCCGAAAGACCCAGTGGTGTGAGTGTCGAGAAATCTCCAAAATGTGCACACGACATCCAACCGGATGATTGCTCTATCACCGCAGGCTTTAATCAATGTAACAGCAAGGATTGTGAGATAGGTGGAGATAAGAGGCCATTCAGCCCATCTCATCATGCAGCTCCCTAGATCTTGTGTGACACTTTTGCTTCTGAGTCACAAGGTTCTGGGTTCAAATCCCACTCCAGGACCCGAGCACAGAAATCAAGACTTGACTCTCCAGTGCAGTACTGAGAGAGTGCTGCACTTTCAGAGGTGCTGTCTTTCGGATAAGACGTTAAACCGAGGCCCGTCTGCCCCCTCGGCTGGGCATAAGAGATCCCATGGCTGCTATTTTGAAGAAGAGCAGGGGAGTTCTCCCCGGTGCCCTGGCTGATTATTTACCCCTCGACCAACACCACTAAAACCGATTATCTGGTCATTATGGGGGAGCTTGCTGTGCACAAATTGGCTGCTGCATTTCCTACATTACAACAGTGACTACACTTCAAAAGTACTTCGTTGGCTGCCAAGTGCTTTGAGACGTCCAGTAGTCAAGAAAGGCGCTATATAAATGCAAGTCTTTTTTCCTCTTTATATCTCAAGGTCTTTGCTTTCGCTCCCAGGAGAGGCTAAGCAAGCAGCACTCTCATCTCTGATCAATAAAGGTGCTGGGTCCAAGCCCCAGTCTGGGGACTTGATCCCATAATCAAGCTGGACTCTCCAAGGGATAGAGATTGTGGTCTCTCTTGTGGATTGCAGGGGGGAGAGACAGAAAGAGGGGGGAAATATGAAGATTCCTGAGGATAGTCAGAAAAAAAGGAATGTTGGGAACTCGAGAGAGAGAGAGAGGAATATGGGTTATCCTGGGAATACTTTGAAAGCAACGGAGAATCACAGGAGTTGGGAAGTGGCAGGGTGATTGATGAGTGTTTTTCTGGTTAAGAAGTCACAAATGTGCTTCAAATGGATGAAATCATTTACTTTTACTTAGGTCACACTATCTCCTGTTTTTTAAATTAAATTAGCATGTTTCCTTTTTTTTTCTCCCTCTTTGTGTAAAATGGAACACACGTCCTTCCTTCTGTGCACTTTTTTCCGAGTTTGTCACTGATGCTACACTGGTGCGAGAACGTAGCTGAGGAATTGGAGATTAATGCACTGTCAGGTTACCAGTCTAAGCAAGGACAAAAGACCGGTGTTTGGGGATGCCAACTCCTCCAGGATTGCCCTGGAGTCTCCAGGAATTGAAGATTAATCTCCAGGATGCTGCAGAAACAGGTGGAGGAAGATCATTGTTGGTGTTAACATTTTAATTTTCTTTCAATACTTTTGTTTACTGGCTGTCAGGAATTATCCAAGGGAGCACTTTGCTTTCCAGTTGGGCGTGGGAAGATGGACCTAGAGAGGTGGGAGTTGGCAGCGCGACAACCGAAGCTCATTACTGATGCCTCCAGGCATAGATCAAATTGGAGTTGGCAACCGTATTGTGTGTTCGTTTGAGATGAGGCTTGTTGTTCGGAGCTGCTTAATAAAGGAATTCCCCGTTGCTTTTCCAGGCACTGTGCGCAACCGTGATCACTGGTGATCTCGAGGAGACCATGTCGCTGGTATTCTGCGGGGCTGATGTTAGCTGCTTCTCGGGTGATCCTGATCTCCCGTCTCCTGTCGATCTTGCTCAGCATTCAGGCCAGAGTCTACAAGTGGAGTTCCTCAATCAAAACAAGAATTCAGGTGAGCCCTGCCACCCACTCACCCCATCCCCCTCCTCATCCTGCCACCCACTCACCCCATCCCCCTCCTCATCCTGCCACCCGCTCACCCCATCCCCCTCCTCATCCTGCCACCCACTCACCCCATCCCCCTGCTCATCCTACCACCCACTCACTCTATCCCCCTCCTCAGCCTACCACCCACTCACTCTATCCCCCCTCCTCATCCTACCACCCACTCACTCTATCCCCCCTCCTCATCCTGCCACCCGCTCACCCTATCCCCCCTCCTCATCCTACCACCCACTCACTCTATCCCCCCTCCTCATCCTGCCACCTGCTCACCCTATCCCCCTCCTCATCCTGCCACCTGCTCACCCTATCCCCCTCCTCATCCTGCCACCCACTCACTCTATCCCCCTCCTCATCCTACCACCCACTCACTCTATCCCCTCTCCTCATCCTGCCACCCACTCACCCCATCCCCCTCCTCATCCTGCCACCCACTCACTCTATCCCCTCTCCTCATCCTGCCACCCACTCACCCCATCCCCCTCCTCATCCTGCCACCCACTCACTCTATCCCCCTCCTCATCCTACCACCCACTCACTCTATCCCCCCTCCTCATCCTGCCACCCGCTCACCCTATCCCCCTCCTCATCCTGCCACCCACTCACTCTATCCCCCTCCTCATCCTACCACCCACTCACTCTATCCCCCTCCTCATCCTACCACCCACTCACCCCATCCCCCTCCTCATCCTGCCACCCGCTCACCCCATCCCCCTCCTCATCCTTCCTAGTGATCACTCGATGATAAAATGATCAAGATCCATCCAAAGGCCACTGAATTTACAGCACAGAAACAGGCCAAGATTCTGTACAAGTTTAACATAATTTAGCAATTTGAAGGTAATTTTCAGGTAGTTGGCAAAAGAACCAGAGGGGACATGAGAAATTTGTTTATACAGTGAGTTGTTGTGATCTGGAATGCACTGCCTGAAAGGGCGGTGGAAGCAGATTCAACAGTAACTTTCAAAAAAGAAAAGAAAGACTTGCATTTATATAGCACCTTTCATGACCACCGGATGTCTCAAAGCGCTTTACAGCCAATAAAGTGCTTTTGAAGTTTTTTATTTGTTCGTTCAGGAATGTAGGCATCCTTGGCCAGGCCAGCATTTATTACCCATCCCTAATTGCCCTTGAGAAGGTGGTGGTGAGCTGCCTTCTTGAACCGCTGCAGTCCATGTGAGGTAGGTACACCCACAGTGCTGTTAGGAAGGGAGTTCCAGGATTTTGACCCAGCGACAGTGAAGGAATGGCGATTATAGTTCCAAATCAGGATGGTGTGTGACTTGGAGGGGAACTTGCAGGTGGTGGTGTTCCCATGCATCTGCTGCCCTTGTCCTTCTAGTTGGTAGAGGTCTCAGGTTTGGAAAGTGCTGTTGAAGGAGGCTTGGTGAGTTGCTGCAGCGCATCTTGTAGATGATACTCACTGCTGCCACTGTGCGTCAGTGGTGGAGGGAGTGAATGTTTGTGGATGGGGTGCCAATCAAGCGGGCTGCTGTCCTAGATGGTGTCGAGCTTCTTGAGTGTTGTTGGAGCTGCACCCATCCAGGCAAGTGGAGAGTATTCCATCACACTCCTGACTTGTGCTTTGTAGATGGTGGACAGGCTTTGGGGAGTCAGGAGGTGAGTTACTCGCCTCAGGATTCCCAGCTTCTGACCTGCTCCACAGCAGTTATGTGGCTGGTCCAGTTCACTTTCTGGTCAATGGAAACCCCCAGGATGTTGAGTTGGGGGACTCAGCGACTGTATTGCCATTGAATGTCAAGGGGAGATGGTTAGATTCTCTCTTGTTGGAGCTGGTCATTGCCTGGCACTTGTGTGGCACGAATGTTAATTGCCACTTATCAGCTCAAGCCTGGATATTGTCCAGGTCTTACTGCATATGGGCATCAGCTGCTTCAGTATCTGAGGAGTTGTGAATGGTGCTGAACATTGTGCAATCATCAGCGAACATCCCCACTTCTGACCTTATGATTGAAGGAAGGTCATTGATGAAGCAGCTGAAGATGGTTGGGCCTAGGACACTACCCTGAGGAACTCCTGCAGTGATGTCCTGGGACTGAGATGATTGACTTCCAACAAACCACAACCATCTTCCTTTGTGCTAGGTACGACTCCAACCAGTGGAAAGTTTTCCCCCTGATTCCCATTGACTCCAGTTTTGCTCGGGCTGCTTGATGCCATACTCGGTCAAATGCTGCCTTCATGTCAAGGGCAGTCACTCTCACCTACCTTACATTACAGCTGAAGTGCAGTCACTGCTGTAATGTCAGAAACACAGCAGCCAATTTGCACGCAGCAAGATTCCACAAACAGCAATATGACAATGACCAGATAATCTGTTTTAGTGACATTGGTTAAGGGATAACTATTGACCCCAGAGCACTGGGGAGAACTCCCCTGCTCTTCATCAAAACAGTGCCATGAGATCTTTTGTATCCACCTGAACAGGCAGCTGGGGGCTCAGTTTAATGTCTCATCTGAAAGAGGGCACCACTGACGGTGCAGCACTTCCTCAGTACTGTCGTATCAGCCTTGATTTCTGTGCTCACATCCTGGAGTGGGACTTGAACCCAGACCCTTGTGATTCAGAGGCGAGAATGCTACCCACTGAGCCACAGCTGACAAACGGAATTGGATGAATGGGAAAAAATTTGCAGGGCTATGGGGAAAGAGTAGGGGCACATAGGACTAATTGGATAACTCTTTCAAAGATCTGTCACTGGCACGATGGGATGAATGACCTATCATGATTGCCTATTGCTGTTCTGGTTTTGGATTCATATGTTGCCAGGTCCCACTACTCCTTGTACGAGGTGATCTCCGTCCAGCCAGAAACGGGATCTTTCCTCACTTGGAGAAATCCAGCATGTCGGCATCCTGAGCATGAGCTGTCATTCTGTTCCAGAGATCCAGCGTTCCCTGGGAAAAGAAGAATCCCTCAGTCTCCGACCTGGTTATTCCTTTTCTTAACTTGTTAAAGTGACCCCTGTTCCTTCCGAACACATTCAGGTGAAAGAATTTATCTACGCACACAATCTAGTTCCTTCGCCAGTTTATAAAGCTCGATCAAATCTCCCCAAAGTTTCTCTGGCATCCTGGAAGTCTCATGGTACGACGATAATGTCGTCATTGACTAATTATGGAATTCAAACTCTAAATATGACTTTTTTGGATGAGACATTAAACCGAGGCTCTGTTTGCCCTCTCGGGTGGAGGTGAAAGATTCCCGGGGCACAATCCCGAAGAAAGAGTGGGACATTTCACCCCAGTGCCCTGGTCAATATTTATCCCTCAACCGACATCACAGAAACAGATTGTCTGGTCATCATCACATTGCCGTTTCTGGGATCTTTCTCTGTGTAAATTGGCTGCCATGTTTCCAACATTACAATGGTGACTGTACAT
This sequence comes from Heterodontus francisci, assembly GCF_036365525.1. Taxonomy (NCBI): domain Eukaryota; kingdom Metazoa; phylum Chordata; class Chondrichthyes; order Heterodontiformes; family Heterodontidae; genus Heterodontus; species Heterodontus francisci. Next base: position 7,187,976 of record NC_090376.1, read on the forward strand.
TAAAATGTGTTTCATTGGCGGTAAAGCCTGGAATGTGAAAGACCCACGATATTAATGTGAGTTCCTTCTTCTCCATTTTGTTATATTGCAGAGACCCCACGTCTGGATCTAGGTAACTTAGAGAAGCAGTATTATGTGGCTCCACAGTCCATCACTCACAATGGCTTCCTCTACAAGACTGCGTCCATGGGCAAACCAATCACGGAGAAGAAGGCCAAAGAAGGTAAGGCTTCTGATTGGACAAGAGATTCATTCATTACCAGGGATCCCTGATTGAGAGACTCCCTTTTTCACGATGGTCCCTGACGGGGAGACCCCCTTCTTTCAATGGGGTCCCTGATGAATCCCTTTGAAAAGAGTCAATGCTCTTCATATGTGTACATTTCTCCAATCTTGCAGCTGAATTTGTTTTTCACTGATGTTCTGACAGAGTTTAGCAAGCGATGGTGCGTCCTGGACAACGGCCTGCTCAGTTACTACGAAAGTGACAGGAACGCAACACCCAATGGAACGATCGAGATGCGTGAAGTTGTGTGTCTTAACGTCAACAGCCCAGCAGCACATGGGTAGGTCGTGGCATCATTACCCGTTCAATGGGAGCCCACAACTCTCCCACTCTTAAGGCTTTGAGTAATTCTTTGGAATGCTTGTGATTTACATTGAAGACTTTATAATGCTACAAGCTGTGGTCTAACAGGGATATTACTCCGTCAGTGTAGAGTACGGAGTATTAACGAGGGTGTTCATTGTGAGTTGTCACTAATTAAAGGGTAATTCCTTGTTGGGACAGTTATACTTTAGTTCAATTGAGGATGTGTCACCACTGTCCCAGCTGTAAATATTTCCTGACTGACTGCTTTGAACCTTTTGTTACCTTTTAAGGTTTGAACATACGTTTGAGGTTTTTACGGATTCTGAGCGCCTGTTCATGTTTGGGACAGACAGTGCACAGTCGAATAACGAGTGGGTCAAATCCATTGCCAAGGTAACACCCTGAGTGTCATTGCTGCTAGGAAAAAGAATTTGCATTTATATAGCACCTTTCACAACCTCAGGATGCCCAAAACACCTTCCAGCCAATGAAGAACTTTTGAAGTGTAGTCACTGTTGTAATGTAGGAAATGCAGCAGCCACTTTGCGCACGGCAAGATCCCACAGTCAGCAATGTGATAATGACCAGATCATCTGTTGTTTGAGGGATAAATATTAACCACAGCACCAGGGAGAACTCCCCTGCTCTTTTTGAAATAGTGGCCATGGGTCTTTTACACCCACCTGAGAGGGCAGATGGGGCCTCAGTTTAACATCACATTCAAAAAACGGCACCTCTGACAGTGCAGCATTCCCTCAGTACTGCACTGGGAGTGTCAGCCTAGATTCACAGGCTATAAACACTCATTTTCTCACACACACGCATTCAGCCACATGGTCACAGACACTCGGGTACACAGACATGCGCATGCGCCATTCGGAGATGCACACTTGGACATACTTTTCAGCCGGTGGGGGAGAGGGGGGGGGAGGTGGTTGGGGTCGCTGGACAGTGATCAGGAGCAAGATTCTTGCCTGGTTTCACATTTCCCCTCCCTCTGCCCTTTCCAGGCCTATGTGAACCTTTAGGCAGTGTTGTTCCCAGTTCTCATGTCTCCTGGATGATCTAACCATGACAGTCTCCTCTCCGCAGTCCTTCCTCCCAGCTGGGATCGACCTAATGACCCACGACTTTGAGCGAATTGGACGTCTGCAATATAAGGACGGCTTGAATCTGGAACAGACCAAGGTCGGCTGGTTTGCGCTGGTGAGCTCCATGCTTTTCGCCTGGTTCCAGGACTCTGACAAGGAGGAGACCATTAACTTGCGGAAGCTTCATGAGTTGTGTAAGAGAGGGTTTCCTACTTTGGCATGTGTTCAACCCGGCACCCCTCCTCCTTCCAACCTCTTGTTGGATGCTCCATCCTTTGTCTCCTTGCTGCTGTCAGTAATGGGGATTCAGCAGAGTAAGAGAAGGACCTTGCATTCCTATAGCGCCTTTTGCAACCTGAGAACGTCCCAAAACGCTTTACAGCCGGTGAAGTACGTTTGGCACGTAGTCACTATTGTAATGAAGGAAACGCGGCGGTCAATATGTGCACAGTAGGATCCCACAAAGAGCAATGTGATAATGACCAGATCATCTGGGTTTTAGTAATGTTGGTTGGCCCCAGGACACCGGGGAGAACTCCCCCCTGCTCTTATTCCAACAGTGGGATAGTTTACATCTCCCATTAGAGGGCAGACTTTTCATTGGTTGATCAATGACATTTTCTAAATGTGAATTTTACTCGGCGAATGGAAATCATTGATGATGTGATTGTGCCCTTTTGATTTTTTTCCAGCGGAACAGTCGGATCACGAGGTCCTGGTGTTGGTGGAGAAGAGACGGTAAAATCATAACATATGAATTAGGAGCAGGAGTAAGAGTAGGCCACTCGGCCCCTCGAGCCTGCTACACCGTTCAATAAGATGATGGCTGATCTGATTGTGGCCTCAACCCCACTTTCCTCCCGGCCCTACCATAACTTCTAACTCCCTTGTCGATCAAAAAATCTGTCTAACTCGGCCTTGAATATATTCAATGACCCAGCCTCCACTGGTGTCTGGGGAAGAGAATTCCAAAGATTAACGACCCTCTGAGAGAAGAAATTCCTCCTCATCTCCGTCTTAAATGGGAGACCCCTTATTTTGAAACTGTGCTCCCTAGTTCCAGATTCCCCTACTCGGGGAAACATCCTCTCAGCATCACCCTGTCAAGCCCTCTCAAAATCTTATATGTTTCAATACGATCACCTCTCATTCTTATAAACTCCAATGAGTAAACCTTTCCTCATAAGACGACCCCTTCATCCCAGGAATCAGCCTAGTGAATCTTCCCTGAAATGCTTCCAATGCAAGTATAACCCTCCTTAAATAAGGAGACCAAAACTGTACAAGGGACTTTAGGTCTCACCAATGCCCTGTACATTTGTGAAGATTGGTTAAAGCTCATCCACTCCTGCCGGATGCACTGGTTTATGCCTCTGCTTGTTTACTTTCCCCATTTACCCCCCCAGCCCCGCATTCCCCCACCCCGTTCTGTATTTTCCTCCTCTCCTCTCCCATGGAACTGATCGGGATCCATGTTCCACAGATTTGGAAGCCCAAGCACTTCTGATTCGAAGGGAGGATTCACACCAGATGTCTATCAGGAGCAGTAACCTCAACTCTCCTTACATGCCCCCCCTCCCTCACCCCCTCTGCTTCCCCTGACAGTGTCGCCAGGGTCAAATAGTGGCCTATTGTAAGATAAGGGGTTCAGTAGGGGTATGATAGTGCAGTGGTTGTGTCTCAGGACCACTAATCCAAGGAACATGGGTTCCAATCCTACCAGGGCAGTTTGAGAATTTCAGTTCAGTTTAAAAGAAAATCTGGAAAAAAAAGTAGTCTGGTCTCAATTAAACTGACCGTGAAGCAGTTGGAGTGTCATAAACACCGGACTGGTTCATTCATCTCCTTTAAGGAATCCAAACCATTCTGGGCACTGCAACTTTAGAAAGAGTAAAGGAGTGCAGTGCAGATTCACCTGAATGTTACCAAGGCTCCACAGGTAGATGATGAGGAAAAATTACATAAACTAGGCTTATATTCCCCGGAATATAGAAAGTTAAGGGGTGATTTGATTGAGGGTCTTTTTTAGGCTTGCGTAGAGAGTAGAGAGAGAGAAACTTTATCTGCTGGCTGGGGGAGTCTAGAAGAAGGAGACATCACCTTAGAATCAGAGCCAGACTGTTCAGGAGAGAAGTTTGGAAACACTTCTTCACTCAAAGGGTGGAGGCAGTGAGGAACTCGCCCCGCCCCGCCCCACAAATCGCAGTAGATGATCTCACAATTCAGTGAAAACTGGTTTGTTCCAGATGTGTGCAATCTATTCTTCTGTCTTCCTAAAGCACAATGCTGGTCCCTTAACAGGGATGTGAATTGGACTGATGTTGGCTGCAGTAAAGTAGGAACAGGACCAGGCCCTCCAGCCTGTTCCTCCATTCTATTAGATCATAGCTGATGTGCATCTGAACTCCATTTACCTGCCTTGATTTCATATCGCTTGATAATCCTTGCCTAACAAAAATATTTTGATCCCAGCAGCGCCTCTCTGCTCTTGAAGCGAATGATATAATCATGCCAAGGCATCCCACTTTCCAACCAGTATTCAGTTCTGAGTACCGATGAGAGAGAGGGTTCCTCTGGCAAATGCACCGAGAGTCATGGCTGACTCAGCTGTGCTGGGATGGAGGAAAAGGGACAAGAGGGCAATAGTGGTATGGGATTCTATGGTGAAAAGAACAGTTGGGCGTTTCTGTGGTCGCAGATGTGATTCCAGGATGGTATGTTGCCTCCCTGGTGCAAGGGTCTTGGATATCACTGAACGGCTACAAAGTATTCTGGAGGATGAGGGTGCACACCCGGAGGTCGTGGTCCACGTTGGTACCAACAACATAGGTAGAAAGAGGGATGAGGTCCTGAAAAAAGAATTTAGGGAGCTAGGCAGCAGATTAAAAAGTAGGGCCTCAAAGGTTGTAATCTCTCGGTTTCTTCCGGTGCCATGGGCTAGTGAATATAATAACAGGAGGTTTGAGCAGATGAATGCATGGTTGGGGAGATGGTGCAGGAGGGAGGGCTTTAGATTCATGGATCACTGGGCCTGTTTCTGGCGAAGGTGGGATCTGTACAAGATGGACGGGTTGCACCTGAACCAGAACGGGACCAGCATCCTTGCTGGGAGGTTTGCAAGTGCTGTTGGGTGGGGGGATGGGTTACAGAGTGGAAGCACAGTAGGGGACGGCACAGTGGCGCAGTGGTTAGCACCGCAGCCTCACAGCTCCAGTGACTCGGGTTCAATTCTGGGTACTGCCTGTGCGGAGCTTGCAAGTTCTCCCTGTGACCGTGTGGGTTTCTGCCAGGTGCTCCGGTTTCCTCCCACATGCCAAAGACCTGCAGGTTGATGGGTAAATTGACCATTGTAAATTGCCCCTAGTGTAGGTAGGTGGTAGGGGAATGGTGGGGATGTATGAGATTAATGTAGGATTAGTATAAATGGGTGGTTGTTGGTTGGCACAGACTCGGTGGGCCGAAGGGCCTGTTTCAGTGCTTTATCTCTAAATAAATAAATAAATAAAAAAATATAAATGAGAAGCTAAGGCAGTCCAGAGGACAGAGTAAATATAGACCTGTTAAGGCTCAGGCAAATAATGCAAGGCTGGATTGTATCTATTTTAATGCAAGGAGTCTTACTAGTAAGGCAGATGAATTGAGGGCATTGATTACCACATGGGAATATGATATTGCTATCACTGAGGCATGGTTGAGGGAAGGGCAGGACTGGCAGCTTAATATCCCATGGTATAGAATCTTCAGAGGTGATAGGGGAGGGGGTAAAAGAGGAGGTGGCATTGCACTGTTGATTAAAGAGTCAATTACTGCAGTAAGGAGGGATGATATCCTGGAAGGTTCCTGTCATGAGGCCATATGGGGAGAACTTAAAAACAAAAAGGGGGCAATCACTTGGCTGGGTGTGTACTACAGGCCTCCAAACAGTCAGGGAGAGATAGAGGAGCAGATATGTAGGCAAATCTCAGAGAGGTGTAAAAATAATAGGGTAAGAATAGTAGGGGATTTCAACTTCCCCTATATTAGAGGGGATAGTATTAGTGCAAAAAGCTTAAAGGGGGCAGAATTCTTCAAGTGCATTCAGGAGAGCTTTTTGAGCCAGTACGTAGAGTCCTACAAGAGGAGGGGCAGTACTGGACTTAATCCTAGGGAATGAACTGGACAAGTGGTAGAAGTGGCAGTGGGGGAGCATTTCAGGGATAGTGACCATAACTCTAAGATTTAAAGGTTGTTATGGAAAAGGACATAGAGGGACTGGAAATAAGAGTACTGAATTGGGGGAAGGCCGATTTTAATATGATAAAACAGGATCTGGCCAAAGTGAACTGGGAGCAGCTACTTATAGGAAAGTCTACATCAGACCAGTGGGAGTCATTTAGAAGGGAAATTGTGAGGGTTCAGGTGCAGCATGTTCCAGTAAAGGTGAAGAGTAGGACCAACAGGTCGAGGGAACCCTGGATGTCAAGGGATATAGAGGATTGGATAAAGAAAAAAAAAGGTGTTTGGCAGATACAGAGTGCTGAAAACAGCGGAGGCCTTAGAGGAGTATAGAAAGTGTAGGGGAGTAGTTAAAAAAGTAATTAGGAGAGCGAAGAGGGGGCATGAAAAATCACTGGCAGACAAGATAAAGTAAAATCCTAAGGCGTTTTATTAGTATATTAGGGGCAAGAGGATAATCAGGGAAAAAGTGGGGCCCATTAAGGATCAAAGTGGCAATGTGTGTGTGAAGCCGGAGGACATAGGTGAGGTTTTGAACGATTACTTTTCATCTTTGTTCACTATGGAGAAGGACGATGTAGGTATAGTGATCAGGGAAGGGGATGGTGATATACTTGAATGTATTAGCATTGAAAGGGAGGAAGTATTAGCTGTATTCGCAGGCTTAAAGGTGGATAAATCCCCAGGCCCAGACGAAATGTATCCCAGGCTGCTATGTGAGGCAAGGGAGGAGATAGCAGGGGCTCTGACACAAATTTTCAGATCCTCTCTGGCCACAGGAGAGGTACCAGAGGATTGGAGGACAGCGAACATGGTACCATTATTCAAGAAGGATAACAGGGATAAACTAGAAAATTACAGGCCGGTGAGTCTGACATCAGTGGTAGGGAAATTATTGGAAAAAATTCTGAGAGACAGGATTAATCTCTACTTGGAGAGGCAGAGATTAATCAGGGATAGTCAGCATGGCTTTGTCAGGAGGAGATCGTGGCTAACAAATCTAACTGAATATTTCCAGGAGGTGACCAGAGGCGTAGATGAGGGTAAAACAGTAGATGTAGTCTACATGGGCTTCAGTAAGGCTTTTGATAAAGGTCCCACTTGGTTAAGAAAGTAAAAGCCCATGGGATCCAGGGTAATTTGACAAATTGGATTCAAAATTGGCCTAGTGGCAGGTGGCAGAGGGTTGTTTTTGCGAGTGGAAGCCTGTGACCAGTGGTGTACCGTAGGGATTGGTGCTGGGTCCCTTGCTGTTTGTAGTGTACATTAATGATTTAGACGTGAATATAGGAGGTATGATCAGTAAGTTCTCAGACGACACGAAAATTTGTGGTGTCGTAAATAGTGAGGGGGAAAGCCTTAGATTACAAGACGATATAGATGGGCTGGTAAGATGGGCGGAGCAGTGGTAAATGGAGTTTAATCCTGAGAAGTGTGAGGTGATGCATTTTGGGAGGTCTAACAAGGCAATGGAATATACAATGGATGGTAGGACCCTAGGGAGTACAGAGGGTCAGAGGGACCTTGGTGTGCTTGTCCATAGATCACTGAAGACAGCAGCACAGGTAGATAAGGTGGTTAGGAAGGCATATGGGATACTTGTCTTTATTAGCCGAGGCATAGAGTATAAGAGCAGGGAGGCTATGATGGAGCTGTCTAAAACACTAGTTAGGCCACAGCTGGAGTACTGTGTACAGTTCTGGGCACCACACTATAGGAAGGATGTGATTGTACTGGAGAGGGTGCAGAGGAGATTCACCAGGATGTTGCCTGGGCTGGAGAATTTCAGCTATGAAGAGAGACTGGGTAGGCTGGGGCTGTTTTCCTTGGAGCGGAGAAGGCTGAGGGGGGACCTGATTGAGGTGTACAAAATTATGAGGGCCATTGATAGGATAGATATGAAGAAACTTTTTCCCTTAGCAGAGGTGTCAATAACTCGGTGGCATAGATTTACGGTAAGGGGCAGGAGGTTTAGAGGGGATTTGAGGAAGAATATTTTCACCCAGACGGTGGCTGGAATCTGGAACACTCTGCCTGAAGGGGTGGTAGAGGCAGGAACACTCACGACGGTATTTAGATGAAATATTTAGATGAGCACTTGAAACGCTATAACATACAAGGCTAGAGGCCAAGTGCAGGGAAATGGGATTAGTTAGGACGGGTGATTGATGGCGCAGGCGCATTGGGCCGAAGGGCCTGTTTCTGTGCTGTAAAACTCTATAACTCCAAGTCTTGTTTGCCCATCACCCCTGTGCTCGCTCATCTACATTGACACCCCCCCCCCCCCCCCTCTGCCGCCACCACCCACCAGGTCTGGCAACGACTTGATTTTAAACTTCTCAACCCTGTGTTCAAAACCCTCTTCCCTATCCCTACACCCACCTCCAGCCCTACAACCCTCCGAGCTCTTTGCATTTCTCTAATCCTGGCCTCTTGTCCATCCCCGATTTTAATCGCTCCACCATCAGCTGCCGTGCTTTCAAGTTGCCTTGGCCCTAAACTCTGGAATTCCTCCTTAAACCTCTCCCCTTCTCTCTCTTCCTTCAGAAACTCCTTAAAACCGACCTCTTTGACGAAGGTCCTTTCTTTGTGATGCAGCATCAGTTTTTAAAAATCTTATTTATGGTCCTGTGAAGTGCTTTGGGACATTGTAACTGCATTAAAGGTGGTATATGAATGCAATTTGTTTTTGTTGTTGTGTCACAGTTTTATCTTCTCCCCCCCCCCCACCCCCAACCCCACCAGGACATTGTACATCCAGGCAGAGAGGAAGCTGGACTTCATTGGTTGGAACAGTGCGATCCAACGAGCGGCCGGCAGCACGGGGAACACCCTGTCAGAGCAGCAGCTGACAGATGAAGACATTCCTGTTGTGGTAGAACGATGCATCGCGTATGTCACACAGTATGGTGAGTCGGGGGATATGGGAGCTTCTATCGGGAGGAATCCCATTGGAGGGGGTGCGTAAGCAGTACTTTCATTGGTTTTCGGGCTTTGTCCCCGTCAGGAAAGAGCTTGCATTTATATAGCGCCTGTCACTACTTCAGGATGTCCCAGAACACTTTACAGCCAGTGAAGTACTTTTTTTTTTGAAGTGCAGTCAGTATCGTAACTTAGGAAACGTGACAGCCAATTTGCGCAGAGCAAGCTCCCACAAACACCTAGTCAACTAATGGCCAGGTAATTTTTTAATGATGTCAATTGCGGGATAAATATTGGCCGGGTCACCAGGGAGAACTCTGCTGCTCCTCTTCTGAGATGTGTCTCTGGGATCTTATGTATCCACCTGGGAGGGCAGATGGGGCCTTGGTTTAACTCTCATCCACAAATGGCACCTCTGACAGTGCAGCAGTCCCTCAGTGCTGCACTGGCGTGCCAGCCTGAATTTTTATCTCGTGTCTCGGGAGTGGAACTTGAACCCGTGACCTCCTGACTCAGAGGCGAGAGTTACCCACTGAGCCACGGCTGACCCTGCTCCTTCGTATTGATGAAGGAGTACATCCATGTCTCTGGTCTGCAGGTCCGAGGCTCGCTGGTGAGGGTCAGTTTTCTATATGTTCTCAAGGAGCGTCATATTCATTTCTGGTCCTATTCTCATAGGCCATTCAGCCCCTCGAGCCTGTTCTGTCATTCAATGAGATTATGGCTGATATGTTGGCTAACACCATCCACCCGCCTTGGCTCCGTATTCCCTCGGCTAGCAAAACTCTATTGATCTCCACTTTAATTGAGCTAGCATCTACTGCTTTTTTGTGGGAGTGCATTCCACACTTCTACAAAGCTGTTACGTGAAGACATCTTTCCCAACTTCTCTCCTGGTATTATCATGTTGAATGATCAGGAACCCTGGGGGAGAAAGGCAGAAAGTTGGGGCAGGGTCGAAATGTTGTCCTTTTTTAAAATCTATGACTTGATCTTGCACCACCTACAGGTTTGACCTCTGAAGGGATTTACCGGAAGAGTGGGCAAAAGTCGAAGACCACAAACCTTCTGGAGATGTTCTTGAAGGATGCTCGTAGCATGAAGTTGAGGGAGGGGGAGCATCACGTTGACGATGTCTCCAATACATTGAAACGCTTCTTCAGAGAGAGTATCGGAGAGAGTATTTTCACTGACCAGGTGTACCAAGACTGGCTCCATACGTCAAGTATGTTAATAACCCACTTGCTATTTATCACATGTCAATAGAACTGAACGGTGCAGGATTGCTCTCCTTAGAGTAGAGAACGGTGCAGGATGGCTCCACTTAGAGTAGAGGACAAACAAAGAACAGCACAGGAACAGGCCATTCGGCCCTCCAAGCCTGCGCCGATCTTGATGCCTGCCTAAACTAAAACCTTCTGCACTTCCGGGTTCCGTATCCCTCTATTCCCATCCTATTCATGTATTTGTCAAGATGCCTCTTGAACGTCATTATCGTACCTGCTTCCACCACTTCCCCCGGCAGCAAGTTCCAGGCACTCACTACCCTCTGTGTAGAGAACTTGCCTCGCACATCCTCTCTAAACTTTGCCCCTCTCACCTTAAACCTATGTCCCCTAGTAACTGACTCTTCCACCCTGGGAAAAAGCTTCTGACTATCCACTCTGTCCATGTCGCTCATAACTTTGTAAACCTCTATCATGTCGCCCCTCCACCTCCGTCGATCCAATGAAAACAATCCGAGTTTATCCAACCTCTCCTCATAGCTAATGCCCTCCAGACCAGGCAACATCCTGGTAAACCTCTTCTGTGCCCTCTCCAAAGCCTCCACGTCCTTCTGGTAGTGTGGCGACCAGAATTGCACGCAGTGTTCTCAGTGTGGCCTAACTAAAGTTCTGCACAGGCGCAGGATGGCTCCCCTTAGAGGAGAAAACGTTAAGAGCAGGTTTGATAGGATTTCGATTGAGTAAATAAGGAGAAACTGTTTCCAGTGGCAGGAGGGTCGATAATCAGAGGACACAGATTTGAAGTGATTGGCAAAAGAACCAAAGGGAGAGATGAGGAAAGATTGTTTTATACAGTGAGTTATTGTGATCTGGAACGCGCTGCCTGAAAGGGTGGTGGAATTAGATTCAAATTGGATAAACACTTGAAGGGGAAAAGTTAGTGGAGCTCCCCTCCACACAGTCCTAGTGACTGGAGATGGGAGGTCCAGCTTGGTTCTAGTGAAGATGAGTGGGTGCATCTCTCCGCTGCTCCCTCCACCCCTCCCCCATCATGTAGGGGGCCATAAAACCTACCTGTCACATGGGACTAACTCTTTTCCACCCCCCCCCACCCCAGTCTCACTGATTGGATGGTTATGGCCTTGGAAGAGGCATCAATGTCGTAGCCTCCCAGACGGTCAATCATCCCGTGAATCATTCCACTACTTCACACCGCTCTCCAAGGGAAGAGTGCAAATGACCAAGTGTTGAAATCATCCTTTAAAGATGTGACTTTATTGAGTACCTTTGATTTCTCCATACCTCAGTGATTCCTGAAGAGGGACAGAAGATCCTGCAATACCAGAAGCTCTTCACATGCCTGCCTAAAGTCAACCGTGCGACGCTGAAAGCCCTGATCAACCATCTCTATTGGTAAGTGTCCAACTCCAACTGCAAGGAGACTCAAAATAGCCTACGGATTGGCTGCACTGAGTGGGCTGACCAGCTATATTGTCCAAAGTCATCATTCCTTCACTACAGCCAAAATCAGTGGTACCTCAGTGGGTAGGGCTCTCGCCTCTCGCTCAGGAGGTTGTGGATTCAAGTCCCACTCCAGAGAGTTGAGCACTGAATCCAGGCTAATGCTCCCACTGCCAATACTGAGGGAGTGCTGCACTGTCCGAGGCGCCGTCTTTTGGATGCAACATTAAACCGGGGCTCCGTCTGCCCCCTCAGGTGGATGTAAAAGAGGATTGTCGGACTGGAGGAGGTTACAGCGATGGGGAGGGCCGTGAACGGATTTGAAAGTAAGCTTGAGAATTTTAAAGTCTGCGCATTGCTTAAGCAGGAGTAGGTCAGTGAGCACAGGGGGGATGGGTGAACGGGACTTGGTGCACGTTAGGATACGGGCAGCAGAGTTTTGAGTGAAATCTTGGGAAGTTCCTTGGCCTCTGTTTGCCTCAGTACCACACTTTCCTCAGCATTTAATGAGTTACCTATATGACCCTGTTTTTCCTCCCTCCATATTTCACCCCATCCCCATCTCTCTAGTTCAGCTCTGAATAGACACCTGAGACAATTAAGCAAAACGGGACTGGTCCTATGATTTTATAGAATTGCAGAATAGTACAACACAGAAGGGAAGCCATTTAGCCCATCAAATCTGTGCTGGTCCTTTCAAAGAGCCTATCCAGTCCCACTCGCCCATTCTTTCTCCATCACCCTGCAATGCTTCCATCCTTTGAGAACTTACCCAATTCCCTTTTAAAGGGAATCACTCATAGTGTAAAAAAGTTTTTTTGTCTGGTTCTTTTGCCTGTCACCTTAAATCTGTGCCTTCTACTTATCGACCCTTCAACATCAGCCATTGGAAGCACTTGTTCCTTTATCTGCTCAATCTAAACCCTTCATGTAAAACATCAGCTCCTGCAGTTTCTCCGCGTAACTGTAGACGTTCCAGTAAAACTCCTCCGCACCCTCTCCAAAGCCGTGACATCCTTCCGACAGTGCGGTGCGCCCAGAATTGGACGCAGTACTCCAGCTGAGGCCGATCTAATGATTTACAAAGGTTCGCCATAACCTGCTGGGTTTTCTAAAGCCCCAGGTCCCATTTGCTTTATCAGAGTTGAGTGGGAACGTTACAAGGAAATCCAACCTCGTAAAGATTCATTAGCTCTCAAGTTTATTTTAATGGAGAAAATGAGTCGAGAAACGAGGGCAGCGCGCAGACAGGGTTGCTGAGGAGTAGGTGAGAAGGTGACTGCTAACCTTCGGGAGGAAGGAAAGACTGAGGGAGGGAGGAAGAAAGAGGGAAGAGTAGAACGTATCTCATTGAGTCGGGGAGAGCTGGTAGAAAGAAAAGAACTTGCATTTATATAGCACCTTTCACAACCTCAGGACCTCCCAAAGCATTTTACAGCCAATGAAGTATTACTTTGTTTGAAGTGTGTTCACTGTTGTAATTTAGGAAATGTGGCAGACGGTTTGTGCATGGCAAGATCCCATGGACAGCAATGTGATAATGACCAAAGATTTATTTTAAATGAAGTTGACTGAGGAGTAAATACTGGCCCAAGACACCAGGGAGAACTCCCCTGCTTTCCCTGGCAATAGCACTGTGGGATCATTACATCCACTAAACGGGGAAGATGGGGCCTAGTGTAATGTCTCACCTGAAAGATAGCACCTCTGACAGGGCAGCACTCCCTCAGCCCTGCCACTCCAACAGGCCAGTGCTCCCTCAGTACTGCACAGGGAGTGTTAGACTGGATTTGGTGGCCACTCTCTGGGGTGGGACTTGAACTCACGACCGCCTGACTGTCTGACTGTGAGACGGGACAGCTAACCCACCCAGCCAGAGATGACATCCAACAAAAAGTGATCCTGCTTCAGATTTTCATCCTTTGTCCACTGCAAGCTCTTCCCGGTTCTTCAAGAAAGCGCAGCAACTCTACGGTGAGGTTCCCAATCCGGAGAGCAGGAAGGGCAGCTATTGGCTGAAGTTGAACTGTCACTCCTGGCTGTCAAGACTCCTGGGAATGTGTGAGATGTATCCCGGTGCCAGTGGACATCGTCATGGGTGGAATTGGACAAAAGTGATCAAGGAATGAAGCGAGAAAAGGCCCTTCAAGATTGTGAAAGTGTTTGTGGAACGAGTGTGATAATTGTGTTTTTTTGTATTTTTGTTCAGTGTACAGAGGCTATCGGACAAGAATCAGATGACTATGCACAATCTGGCTATTGTGTTTGGACCCACCCTGTTCCAGACAGACGGACAAGACAATAAGGCTGGTCGTGTAGTTGAGGATCTGATCAATCATTTCATCGACCTCTTCAGTGTAAGTTATGCACAAAGAGGGCTCTTACTTTGATCACCCCCACCTCTTAACCCACCTCATCTCCCTCTGCGCAACCTCTCCTCTCTGACCCCCATTTGCCCTGTCCAATGTCTCAAGTGATGTCTTGCACTGCGTCTGGGCGGAAAAGAACGTCCTTCCTTTCTTGCTCCTCCCCTCAGGAAGACTCCCTGCTCGGGTTGGGGTACACATCGGCCATAAACCAACACACTCCATACAACTGGCATTCTCCATTTGTCAAGCCTAGACCCAGTGTCGACAGGCTATAACCAACTGTGCTGAGCTAGGGAAGAACACTGAGCAGCCTGGGTTTCCACTCCCAACTGTGATCCAGTCAACACTGCTGGTAGCCATGTATATTTGTCAAGGAAGCAGCTATGATGCCCTCTATAGTCCAATAGCTCATCAACAGCTAAGGTTCACACACTACTGGCAGGGTCACTGACATACCCCACACTCCAGCCCAATTGTAGCATCTGACTAAAATCGGAAGAGGCCAGGAATCAAACTGAGACCCATGTGTCTCAACACAAGCCTAGTTAGTCTCTTCATCTCACTCATTATATATTATAGCGAATACCAGCCCCTTATTTATTCTGTCATGGGATATGGGCAGTGCTGGCAAAGGCAGAATTTGTTGCCCATCCCTAATTGCCCTTGACAACTGAGTGGCTCGCTAGGCCATTTCAGAGGGCAGTTAAGAGTCAACCACATTGCTGTGGGTCTGGAGTCACATGTAGGCCAGACCGGGTAATGATGGAACCTTCCCTAAAGGTCATTAGTGAACCAGCTGGGTTTTTATGATAACCGATAGTTTCATGGTCACCATTACTGAGACTATCTTTCAATTCCAGATTTGTATTAATTAATTGAATTTAAATTCCACCATCTGCCGAGGTGGGATTCGAACCCGTGTCCCCGGGGCATTAGCCCGGGCCTCGAGATTACTAGTCCAGTGACATAACCAACAGGCCACAATCTCCCCGTAATTTAAAAAAAAAAGATCTTTTCACAGATGTACACGATACCCTCTGTACGCAAAGCTTCAATTCCATGAAGCATCAAAGATGAAGGGGTGATCTAACTGAGGCGTTTAAACTGATTAAATTATTTGATAGGGTGGATGGAGAGAAACTATTTTCCTCTGGTGGGGGGGGGAGGGATGTCCCGAACAAGGGGGCAGAACCTTTAATCAGAGCCAGGACGTTCAGGGGTGATGTCAGGAAGCACTTCTACACACAAAGGGGAGTGGGAATCTGGAACTCTCTCTCCCCAAAATGTGGATGCTGGGGGTCAACTAAAAATGTCAAAAACTGAGCTGGAAGGGGTATGGAACCAAGGTGGGTGGATGAAGTTAAGGTACAGATCTGTCATGGCATAATTAGACAGTACTTGTAGCACAGAAAGGTATAATTCAGCCTGACTGATCCATGCTACACATGAGCTGTTGGGGAATTGAATGACGGAACAGGTTCGAGGGGCTCAGCGACTACTTCCTGTTCCTTGTTTCAAAGGAATTTCCAAACTAACTGGGGCAACGATGGCACCCGACCAAGTGGAATTTGACGCTGGAATTTGTGAACAGGATTAAACTCTTTCTTATTCTGTAGATTGATGAACAACAACTGAGGAAGCAACTGGACGAAATCGTCAGCATCATTAAACTGCGAGACGCCTGTGTGATGCAATCCAGCCAGGTAGGCTGTTCAAACTGTTACTTGGTGTGATCCCGCCATTTCCCCTCCTTGTCTCCTGAACCATCTGGTGCTCCACACGTGAGATTCCAATGTCTCGGAGCCTCATGGCGTCACTGTGCGAAATAGCAGATTCCGAGCGGCACAGTGATACTGATCAGATCTGCTTTCACCATGACACCCAAACAGACCTTAATATTACAGTAATCATGCTCCCCTCCATAGTCAGAATTACATTTACTGGAATATTAAACCCAAAACCAGTTCGTTAAAAATTAAAAACATAATTTGAAGCCTTTTAATTTCTACAGTTTGCATAGGGTCACTTGCTCTAAGTGTATGCTGTCTGGAATTCTATAGGATATATACGGGGTGTAGGGATACTCTCGAATATAAGGGGTGGGGGGGTGGGTAGATTCTATAGAATATACACGGGGTGGGGGTGGTGCGGGGGTACTCTCTGATATATGTGCCGGGGGAATTCTCTGGAACGGACACGGGGTGAGGATTCTATGGTATTGAGGAAGCATTTGACATTCGGCAAAAACTGGAGTCAATGGGAATTGGGGAAAACTCTCCACTGGTTGGAGTCATTCCTAGCGCAAAGGAAGATGACTGTAGTTGTTGGAGGTCAATCATCTCAGTCCCAGGACATCACTGCAGGAGTTCCTCAGGGTAGTGTCCGAGGCCCAACCATCTTCAGCTGCTTCATCAATGACCTTCCTTCGATCATAAGGTCAGAAGTGGGGATGATTGTACAATGTTCAGCACCATTTGCAACTCCTTCCATATTGAAACAGCCCATGTCCACATGCAGCAAGACCTGGACAACATCCAGACTTGGGCTGATAAGTGGCAAGTAACATTTGCGCCACACAAGTGCCAGGCAATGACCAGCTCCAACAAGAGAGAATCTAACCAACCCCCCTTGACATTCAATGGCATTACCATCGCTTAAACCCCCACTATCAACATCCTAGGGGCTACCATTGACCAGAAACTGAACCGGAGTAGCCATATAAATACTGTGGCTACAAGAGCAGTTCAGAGGCTAGGAATCCTGCGGCGAGTAACTCACCTCCTGACTCCCAAAGCCTGTCCACCATCTACAAGGCACAAGTCAGGAGTGTGATGGAATACTCTCCACTTGCCTGGATGGGTGCAGCTCCAACAACACTCAAGAAGCTCGATACCATCCAGGACAAAGCAGCCCACTTGATTGGCACCCCATCCACAAACATTCACTCCCTCCACCACTGACGCACAGTAGCAGCAGTGTGTACCTTCTACAAGATGCACTGCAGCAAATCTCCAAGGCGCCTACGACAGAACCTTCCAACCCTCAATCACCAAGAAGGACAAGAGCAACAAATGCATGGGAACACCACCACCTGCAAGTTCCCCTCCAAGCCACACACCATCCTGACTTGGAACTATATCGCCGTTCCTTCACTGTCGCTGGGTCAAAATCCTGGAACTCCCTTCCTAACAGCACTGTGGGTGTACCTACCCCAAATGGACTGCAGCGGTTCAAGAAGGCAGCTCACCACCACCTTCTCAAGGGCAATTAGGGATGGGCAATAAATGCTGGCCTGCCCAGCAACGCCCACATCCCATGAACGAATAAAAAAAGCACACGGGGCCTGGGATTTTCTGTGTAAAATGTAGTGATAAAGTAGATGGGTCAGAGGGTCAGACTGACTGAGTAATAAGTGTCTCTGCTCTCTGCTGTGTAGAATGCCGGTGACTTTATCTGCACTGTATATCTGGAGGAGAAGAAATCGGATTGTGAGTTGAGCCTGAAGGTGAGTTGGGAAAAATGTTTGATGTGTTTGCATGATGTACTTCTTTGATCTAAGGCCTGAGAGTGGTCACTGACCTGGCCTGGTCTGTTCCTCTACGCTGTGTATGTGCACGACCTCATAGCAACCACGCAGGCTGCTCACATGTTGACCCTGTTAAAATAATGTACATGTGGCCGTGCACAGAAATTTAAAGGTACCGTGTGTTGAAATGAGCAGGCCGCATGTGACAAAGGAAGTGTAGAGAGACCGTTGTCTTTGGGGTAGAATTTCAGCACGCCTTCTCCCAGGTATAAGGCCACCTGAGTTTTATTGGCTGTTAACTCCGGGCGGTTTCTGACGTATCTTGGCATCGGGTTTTAAAGTCTACCTTTCTCTGGGTCGTCAACCCTGCACATGTTCCTGGAGTGCACGTCACATGACCTCTGGCCTCCAGTCATCGCCCCCCCCCCACCAATTCCTCCCATTGGTACATCCTCCAGGCACCCCCCCCCCCACACTCCTCCCATTGGTACATCCTCCAGGCACCCACGGCCAATTGGAAAGAGAACTTATTCCTCATTACCCAATTGGGTGGTTCTTGACTGTGGTAATTGCTAAACAAAGAGAGGAATGATAGCCGACCAATCATCATCCAATCAGATCACGGAGATTATTCGCTTTCTGATTGGTGCAGGGAGGTGGAGCGCATGAGACAGAAATGTCAAGTGACCAATGGCGGGACTGTGGGGGTAGGGCAGTTGAAGCCCAGATGTCGTGTGATGAAACCTGCAGGAATATGTCCAAGCAGAGGTGGTGACCCTCAGAGAGAGGTTAACCCCGATTTCTCCATTGTTGTGTGTTCGATGAGCTCTGCTCAGTTGCCCACCCCGGATGTCTGTTCCTCAGCGTGGAGAGCGGGTGGTGGTCCATACCTAAGGGTCTCATATCCCAGTAACAGGAGCGGGGAGGATGGGAGTGGGTTGACGCCACGGTGACGTTTCGGGTTTTTGGGATCAGTCCTGCTCGTGTCTCTGACTCTCTCATCTCTCCCTTTAGGTCCCGGCAACCATGACAGCCCAGGAATTGACCGATGAGATTCTATATCTCCGCAAATTAATTATCAAGGAGAAAGACAACTGGTGCTGCTTCGAGGTGATCGAGAGAGAAGAAATGGGTCAGTTCCGTTCTTAAACTCCCTCGCACGCTCCCTCGACTCCCTTACATACTTGATACACTTTTTGTTCTGTGGCACTCCA